>NC_080166.1:130863264-130882812 GCF_950295315.1 Erinaceus europaeus | reverse complement strand
ATGGACCCAGGGTCATTGTGGGGTGCAGAAGGTGGAAGGTCTGGCTTCTGGAATTGCTTCTCTGTTGGATATGGGTGTTTCCAGGTCGATCCATACTCCCAGCATGCCTCTAGCTTTCCTTAATGGAGCAGGGGGCCTGGAGAGGTAAAGTTCCAGGACACAATGGCGAGGTCATGTGTCCAGGGAAATCAGGTTGGCATCATGATAGCATCTGCAACTTGGTGGCTGTGGTTTCATGAGTTCCTGGAGTGACCCTAGTCTCTTGTTCCATTCTCTTTGCTCTTCCCAGTTGAGCAGGGAGAGCAAAACACAACTGCATCTACTCTTTAGCCACATTTTCAGAAATTACCAAGCTGATTATTTTTATTGATATCTGAGAAGCCATTTTGAGATTCTTTCACAGAGACTTCACTGTGGTGTGAATTGGCTTAATCAGGGAGTCTTTCAACTGGTGGCCAGTTTTATTAGGGCTTAATCCCGTAATGTTTACCTCATCATCTCTGCAACCTAGGTTAAAAAATATAGTGATAGGGAATTGGATGGTAGTGCAACAGGTTAAGTGCAGGTGGTGCAAAGTGCAAGGACCAGCATAAGGATCCCAGTTCAAGCCCTGGACTCCCCACCTGCAGGGGGTTCGCTTCACAATCAGTGAAGCAGGTCTACAGGTGTCTATCTTTCTCTCCCCCTCTCTGTCTTCCCCTCCTCTCTCCACTTCTCTCTGTCTTATCCAACAATGACAACATCAACACAACAACAATAATAACTACAACAATGAAAGACAAGGGCAACAAAAATAGAATAATAAATATTTTTAATATAGCAATAATAATAGTAAAGTTAGCTCTCCCTCTACTTGATTTTGACTTTCAGAATCAATCATGTGCATTGAGGCATGGTAAGTTATTGAGGACCAAAATTGAGGACTAAGATTTAAATATAAACCTGGCCTACTAGTGGGTGACCTTTATCTGAGTCAGAATGCATATCAGCTAAGGTCATCTCTGACCATATCAAGATTAGATTCTGCTGCTTGAGGGAGAGGCTTGAATAATCTTGAATAATCATTTGCTAGTCTGCTAGGAGAGATTCAGCACTGAGCTAGTGCAAACTCTTAGTTTGTAGTCTAGGGCAGAATTCCTTACTGAAATGAGAAAGACAGTCCTTATTGATTTCAAACACAACTTAAAATGGGTGAGAACAAAAAAGAACTCTGTCATTATTTTATAAATAAAACAAAAGGCTACAGAATTTTGCTGAGCTCCACTTATATTAGAAAATAAGATAATCAGATTCTCTGGATACCAAAGAATAATCAATCCATGAGGATGTTCAGGAAGTGAGCAGAGCGTTCAAATTAGATCAAACCCTAAGAAACTGATAGTAACCCCCAGATTGGTTCTGCTTTCCTGGTTTGGATTTAAGAAACAAAACACTTGGAACAACTGTGTAATATTCTTGCTAATGATTACTCAATTAATTCAACATCAGGGATCTATGTTACTTTGAAAACCATCTAGTAGAAAATGAAAATCTTTGTTTAAAATCAACTCACTCTTTTTGCAACACCATAAATTGCAGTAACGCATACACATTCTAGATGCTTCATGTACTGACTTGAATTTTTCTCCTTTGATTTTTTAATAAAAAGCATAGGATACCACAAATTCTGTTAAAAATTGCCCTGATACTGACTACTTTCCTTAGAGTATTGTAAAAAAAAAGAAAGCAAGAAAGAAAAATGTTTCAAGAGCGTACAATAGCTGCCCCATAGACAAGAAAGCCAATTAACCTGGTGCAAAACAGGACTATCATAATTAAACTTGGGTTCCCAGATACAGATGTTTTTTATCTTTACTCACCTTTAAAAGGCAGGAAACCTGTCTTAGAAAATGTGTTATCTGTTCAGTCAAAGAAGAACAGTTTTCTGTGGCATGAATTAGTCTGCATTTGGTTTTTAAATCACAGCTAAGTTTATGATGAGAGAATGCCTTTGGAATTAGAAATTCTTTCTTCTGTGTAAGGGTAGCTTTTTTAAAAAAATTATTTTTGTTGCCATTGTTGTTTTATTGCTGTAGTTATTATTGTTGATGATGTAGGATGCTGGATAGGACAGAGAGAAATGGAGAGAGGAAGGGAAGACAGAGAAGGTGAGAGAAAGATAGACACTTGCAGACTTGCTTCACTGCTTGTGAAGGGACCCCCCTGCAGATGAGGAGCCTGGGACTCGAACAGGGATCCTTATGCTGTGCCGGGCTAGCTTCATGGGCGAGAGAGAGACGACCAGGGACTCATGGTTGAGCTGGGAACACAGTTCAATCTTTATTGACGAGTGGGGATGCAGTTCGATCTAACTAGCTCTAATCATAATCCTGTCCTTATATATCTCCTGAGGTTGAAGTGTCAGGTCTGAAGAGGAAGTACATAGGATAAGGGGTGGGGTGAAGGAAAAAGTGCAAACCAATGGGGATTAAACCAATGAAAACAATGATTATGTAAATAGACCACAAAGTTAAGCAATACAAGCGAACCTAATGTGATGATGAAAACAGAAGGTTTTATAAGCAGAATTTAGAAGCATACCAACATTTTCCCCTTTCTTTTTAACTAATGGTCATAGTATCAGGATTGTGGGGTGAACAGAAACCTATATCGTACAGGCGTTTTCAAAAGAACTGGCATAAGACATGGAGGAACAAATAAGAGAGCAGCAAGAACCAGTGTGATGCCAAGGAGGCCTGAGGGGATGTTTCCTGCCTCAAAGGACTGGGCCTATCAAGCGAAAGAGTGATTCCTGCCTCTGTGGGCATCTCTTGCCTCTGGGGGCGTTTCATGCCTTAAAGAGCATTTCCTGCCTCTGTAAGCAGGACCTAGCAAGAAGGAGGGGTTTCCTACCTCTTGGGACAGGGCCTGCAGGTGAGGGATATGGCCTATAGAGTCCCAAGGCAGCTGGCTGCAACATTGTCCATGGACTGCTGCAGTCAGTCTTTGAGAAACCCAGCAGCGTAAAGGGAAACTGCTGTAAAGTTGTGTAAAGTGTCCAAGAGGTGTGCCAGTAAGTCCAATAGAATTGTCAGTCCAAAGCAGATGACCACATAAGAAATTCCAGGGGTGAAACGCTGCACGTCTGTCTCGAGGGGGAAAGTCAACCACTGTTATTCTACTTTTCTGCAGAGTGTGAGCTTTGGAGTCTGTGAATCAGTTTCTTCAGGTCGTGCCAGGTCACATCATTGGTTTTGGGGGGGCGCTGCTGTAGTCCTGCCATCTTATGGGTGATGTCAGAGAACAGGGGTCCAAATGGATTTCCAGAGATTCCATAGCCTACGAATTTTAACAACAAATGGCGCCCACGTGGACCTGACCTGCGCATCTCTCAGATAAGTAAAGACAATTTGGCTACCTATGCACTATGGCCTTCTCTTCTGCTTGTGAAGAGATATCCAAAGGCCTCTGCTCTTTCTTCACGAGACTGTTTTGCTGTTTCTGGAACATTTATCTCTGGACCACTCTGTGGTTTCCACTCGCTCAGGCGAACTCAGAACAGCCAGCAGCAAGAGCCAGTGGGTGGGAGGCGAGGCGCGGAGCTGCTGTTTCCACCTGGTTAAACAGCCAGCCAGCCGGCTGCGCCCAGACAACCCCGCGCCCCGCAGCCCGCAGGAGGCTGACGCCAGCCCGCAGGAGCCCGATGCCACCATGCAAGAGCCTACGAATTTTAACAACAGAGCAGATTCTTTTTCATGTGAAGACTTGACAGCTGTAATTCACTTACCTATGAAGCAAAACTTGTAGCAGATTAGAAGTTTACTATAATTGATAACTCCATTATAATTGGTTTAAGTACCTTTATAATTTTGGAAGTCCTTTCTAGTATGATTTCAAGGTTGTTTAAACAGTATAAGCTCAATAGAAGAACCATGGTTAGAAGCCTCAAGCATGAGAATCATTAGCATAATCATTGCACTATCTACCCCACCCATACTCATACAGTTTTCAGGATTAAACATTTCCAAGACATAAAAAATCAAAAGAGAAAAAAAAAACTTGGACTGTTTCTGGATGTCTCTAGAAATAGTTGCTGCGTCCAGCATTTTTTTTTAAGTCAATGTCATACAAAAATTGAGTCATTAAAATCACTCATATGAAACGCAACTGTGAGCAGACAGCAAACTAAGATATTCAGAGAGAACAATGAGGGGGGAATCGAGAGAAAAGCAGTAGGCAGTTTTTGCTTCTTTCACCTTGAACCAGATTATCCAGATCTCACCATGTAGCATCATGAGTCCCCGGAAGGCATCCTAGTCCAAAAAGCTCCTCGAAATTCCATTTAGGGTGCTTCTGAAGGTTCCTGTGAGATTGCTGCAGGCACCCATTTTTAAAAACGTCTTCCCATCGAAGAAAGAATCGAATCAGGAGGGTAGAACTAACCACGTGTCTCCATTCTTGGGGACTGCCAGGGTACTGGAGAATTCTCTTCAAATTAGAGCAGTCCTTCTCCACGGGAAACATGCAAAAGGGAGTCCAGAAAGTCCAAGGAGAAATCTCCGCACCTCTCCCAAGCTCTACAATCATGGTCATTAGAAACCAAAGTGTGGCCCGAAGCAAAGTGTAGTTCTTCTCCTCAGGAAACATGGGAGAGGGAGTCCAGAAAGTCCCAGGGGAAATCTCCATGCATCTCCCAAGCTCTACGATCACGGTCATAAGGAACCAAAGTTCCCGGTTAGGGAAAGTGTGGCCCAAAGCAAAATGTTCCAGAGACAGAGATTGTCTCATGAAGAAAGAGTAGAGGCTTTGGGAAACCTCTTCATAAGTAGAAAGGCAGCCCATAGTGGATAGGTAGCCAGACGGCTTTACTTATTTAGGGGATGGGCGGCTTAGGTCTCACATTGGTGCTGGTCCCTGTTTCAGGCTTTTTGCCAGTCCCAGTTTGGGGTGCCAGTTGCTGGTCTAGCTTCGCGGGCAAGAGAGAGACGTCCAGGGACTCATGGTTGAGCTGGGAATGCAGTTCAATCTTTATTGATGAGCGGGGATGCAGTTTGATCTAGCTAGCTCTAATCATAATCCTGTCCTTATATATCTCCTGAGGCGGAAGTGTCAAGTCTGAAGAGGAAGTACATAGGACAAGGGGTGGGGCAAAGGAAAAGTGCAAACCAGTGGGGATTAAACCAATGAAAACAATGATTATGTAAATAGACTACAAAGTTAAGCAATACAAGTGAAGTGAATGTGATGATCAAAACAGAAGGTTTTATAAGCAGAATTTAGAAGCATACCAACAATGCTGGTCCCTGCGATTTGTGCCACATGCGTTTAACCTGCTGTACTACTGCCCGACTCCCTGTAAGGGTAGTTTTTATCACTATTCTGAAGAAGCTAATGGCATCCTTGACTGAAATCTTTTCTCTTCCTTACCTCAAAAAAGGGAAAAAAAACTTGAATTATTTTTTAAATTTTTTAATTTATGTATTTTTCTCTTTTGTTGCCCTTACTGTCTTTTTTTATTGTTGTTATTATTGGAGGAGGGGAAGACATAGAAGGGGAGAGATAGACACCTGCAGACCTGCTTCACTGCCTGTGAAGCGAATCCCCTGCAGGTGGTGAGCTGGCGGCTGGAACCTGGATCCTTACCCGGGTGCTTGAGCTTCCTGCCAAGTGCACTTGACCTGCTGTGCTACCACCCGACTCCCACTTGAATTATTTTTGTACTAGTGCCACTGCATATTCTGTCTGGAATTGGTAAGAACTATGCCATTAACTTTCACAGTTCTCTCCAGTCCATACATTACTATTCTGGGAACACTTATTCAGATAAATGATGCATTCTGCTTGAGATTAGGCTTTCTTCTGTTAATTAAACAGCTCCCATTTAAAACTTTCATGGTCTCCTTGAAATTTTTATGTGTATTTGCCTATAATTGCTATAGAACTGGGTATTCTCTCTCCCTCTCCCCCTCCCTCTTCTTCTTTCCCCCTCCCCCTCTCCCCTTCCCCCCTCTCCCTCTCCCCCTTTGTCCCTCTCCCTCTTCCTCCCCTTCCTGTTCCCCTCCCCTCTCCCTCCCCCTCCCTCTCCCCCTCTCTCCTAGAGTCACAGAATGAGCAAACTGTGACATAATTACTTCTTGTGATATCAGTCTGGTATTCCCTCCCACTTGTAAATTCTGATTACACTATGTGACTAATATGCTTAAATGTCTGTTACCTGCCAACATTTGACAGTTCCCCTGCATGCACGAGTCTTCCTTTCCCTTTCCTATTTAAGATTAACTTCCCCCCATTTCTATATTCCGTGAAAGTTTAAGGCTTCATGTTTTTTTTTTCCCTCCTGCCAGCTATTGTAATTTTTCTCTGTTTTAAGTAAACTGAAAAGGCAAAAGACAGACATAAAGAAAGCTATCTAGAGATGGTCAGGCAGTAGTGCACTGGGTTAGGCACACATAATACAGAGCATAAGGACCAGCACAATGAACCTAGTTTGAGCCCCTGGCTCCCCACCTGCAGGGGTGGGGGTCTCTTCAGAAGAGGTGAAGCAGGTCTGCAGGTGTCCTTCTCCCCCCTCTCCACCTTCCTCTCCTCTCTCAATTTCTATCTGTCCAACCAAAAAAAATGGCCACAGGAGCAGAGGACTCATAGTACAGGCACTGAGCCCCAATGATAACTCTAGAGATGAAAGAAAGAAAGAAAGAAAGAAAGAAAGAAAGAAAGAAAGAAAGAAAGAAAGAAAGAAAGAAAGAAAGAGGAAGGAAGGAAGGAAGGAAGGAAGGAAGGAAGGAAGGAAGGAAGGAAGGAAGGATGGATGGAAGGAAGGAAGCCAGAGGAGACTACACAAGGGTTAAGGGGATAGGCACTGTGTCAGAGAATCTCTTGTTCATCACTTGTGAAAAAACATAGATGCTTTAGCTATTCCAAATATGATTAGAATGACTCCTCTGCACATTTTGTGAGTCAAACTGGGAAGTGATTTCAACTATTTATGTTTGCCGATTTATTCTGTCATTTCCATACTATAAGTAGCAGTGTTCTCTGGTATTCCTGGAGATGTGTATGTGTATGCTTCAGTGTTTATTGTTTCCATTTCTTTTTCTTTGCCAACAATGCTGAGGTGGCACATATTATACTTCCTGCATGAGTAAAGTCCTTATATAAACCTCATATATTCCTTGAAGAATTTATATACAAATGGAGTTATTTTTTCCACCGAAATTGTCTACCTCAATATATCTCCAACAATGTGTGCAATATATTCTCTTTATTACCTTTATTTATATATTTGATAGAGGCAGCCAGAAATTGAGAGGGGAGAAGGTGATAGAGAGGAAGAGAGAGACAGAGAGACACTTGCAACACTGCTTCACCACTTGCAAAGCTTTTCCCCCGCCGCCATTGAGGACCTGGGACTCAATCCCAGGTCCTTACACATTGTAACATATGTGCTCAACCATGTGCACCACCACACAGCTCCTGTATTCTATTATAACATAAGAGCATCCTATGACATCTGTACTCAGTCCTTTGAGGGTGTAGTGCAGGGAGCTGTCAATCTTTTTCTCTAAAAGATCGGTGGCTTGCTTTGGGCTTGTAGGTATTAAGCTCTCAGTTTCTACTAATCAGCAGCTCTTAGAGCTCAGAGGTAGCCAGGGGCAATAATGTGTTCCAATAAAGCTTTATTTACATAAACAGTTGGCAGGCTGGTTTGCGTCTGAGGATTCATCCAGAGGTTTCCTTTTTGCTTGACTAAACTGGGCTGTCAAAGACTGTCCTTGGGAACTGTTAGTAGGTCTCTTCATTTATGCATAATTTCTGAGAACTCCAGCTGTGGAATTTATTAAGACATTAATGGGAAAGTCTAGGCAGAACCTGCAGCATTGCTGCCTCCAGACGAAACGTCTTCCTCCACACAGAGGCAAGTTATCATTTATTTTTAACGTAAAAAAAATAACTCATTTTTTTTTCATTTTAAGATTACTTTTCCATCTTGAACTCTACAGATAAATTGAGCAGAAAATCTGGAGCACCCCTATAGATGTCCTTGCCTTCCAGCTTTAACAGCTTACATCAGCGCTGGCCAGTGTAACCACAGAGGATCCAGTATTCTGGCACTGTTGTGAGCCCACATCCTTAGTTTCCAGGAGACTTCACTGTTTGCTTTGTCCATTCTCTGGGTTTCCACAAGTATGACATGACTCCTTCTGTCATTATGCATATTGTTTCACAGTCCAAAAACAAAAAAAAAAAACCCTTTATGTCCCTCCTCCTGCTAAAGTTCCCACGTATCCCACTTTCCACGTGTTCATACCCCTACTATACTCCCTGCTGGCCAGCGACCTTCTTGCTGTCTGCACAACTTAGCCTTTTCCAGAATGCCACGTTGTTTTGATGTAATTATCAAGTCATTTGGGTAAATTAAAAAAAGCATGATTGCTGGATAGCATAATCAGTAACCTTTTTTTTTTTAAAAAATTACTTATTATCAGATAGAGGCAGAGAGAAATTGAGGGGGGATGGGGAAATAGAGAAGGAGAGAGACAGAGACACTTGCAGCCCTGCTTCACCACTCATGAAGCTTTCCCCCTGCAGGGGCTTGAACCTGGGAACGTGGGCATTGTAATGTGTGCACTGGACCAGGTGAGCTACCATCTGGCCCCTTCAGTTACCTTCTTTAATATATATATATATGGTTTATTTTAAAGAGAAATACAGGGAGAAAGAGAGAGACCAGAGCACTCACTGCTCAGCTCTGGCTTATGATGGTGCTGGGGATTAAGTGTAGGACCTCAGACTCTCAGGCATGAGAGTCCATTGGCATAACCATCATGCTCTCCCACACACACTTTTAATTACCTTTTTAAAGCACAGTTTTATTGTGTCTTAAATTTGCTTGAAAACCCAGGTTCATCTTTGCTTATTGGGTTTTTGCATTTTACCTTCCACCACACAGTAGGACCCCTGCTGGAAGAGCTCCTTAAGAGTTTCAAGAATGTATATATATTCTTCTTCCACAGGGAAACCCCTGTTCTCCCTTCAACGCCCAGTTAAGTAGTGCCATATTTATGTCCCCTTCTCCTGCGCAGAAGTAATTAGTTACTCTCTCTTTGATATCTTCAAAGTAGCACAAAAAGCTCTGTATTGTGCTTGTCAGTGTAACCATTATTCTCTTTGCTGAATGAAATAGAAACTCTTAGTGGACAGGGACTACTTTCTAACCCTTAGTAGTCAGCCCATGTGTTACACAGAATAGACACTCAAATATTTGTCAAACAACAGAATGAATCAGCTAGATCTTGGGGCTGGAGAACAAAAATAGATCTTCATTGTTCTCTCTAAGCATCACTCTCCACAAAATCTTCTTAAAGCTTTATAAGAATGTTTTATTTATTCATTTATTGCATAGAGACAGAGAGGGGAGATAGAGAGGGAAAGAGACAAAGAGACACCTACAGCCCTGCTTCAACACTCTTGAAGATTTCCCCCTACAGGTAGGGTCAAGGGGCTTGAACCCGGGTCCTTTTGCATTGTAGTGTAACCATACAGCCAGGTGTAGCGCCGCCTGCTCTTTCTCCCTAAACTCTTCCAAGTTAGTTTCACATTCATTATGTTCATCTCATGTGCAGAATAATGTCAAGAATGAGCTGACCTATCCCAGTTCTCCATATAAATGTCCTGTTTGAGCCCTGTTGGTTTTATGTCTATTGCCATATTTGCAAAACACACATTGCTCTTCATGCAAAAGCACTGGCATCGACTACAGTTTCTATGCAGCAGAGCATGCCATAAAATTGAGAAGATCCATGTTAGAAGCAGTTAAACACAGACATGGCCTTCACCTCATCCACTGAATCCACAGTGCCTGATTAAGAGACTCCAGTTTCTCCTCAAAGATCATGCACCCTGTTCTCCCTTCCTCCCATATTACTGTCCTTTCCTTAAAGTGGAAGCAGAGATGGAAATAGAATCTGACCATTTTCTCGGCAGCTTTCTTTCACTCCCATTTGTAAAGTGCCCTCTACAAATCCTTTTGTGGCCTGCAGAGTATAGCTTGCCTGTAATGGTATCTTCTGTGTCATGTCCTGTGGGCTGTAGGTTTGCAGCTGGCCCCCACTGTACCAGAAGTTTTTGTGTCATTGTGCCACTGTGGTGCCATTCCTCCTTCCCTCAGTCTATCCTGTCTCTCTTCCTCTGTCAGAGAATGTCAGTCCACAGCCGGGAAGCCCTTGTGATGACAAGGTACTCTCCAATGAACCATGTTCACCCCAGCATTCACCAATATATGACCACCCCCTCCTGCTCAGTAGTGCTATTCCTCCTCTTAGCACTTGTTGTTGTTCCCCTCCTGCCCTGGCCCCTTGCCCTTTCTCTGCATTATTTCCATTCTAAGTCATCATCTTTGTTATTCCTGAAATAACCTTTTTGTTCTGTACAGAGACCTTTGCAGCTGAAGAGCAGAGAGGATCCATCCTTCAAGCTCTAAAACCTCCCTTGAGATTTTGTGTGTGTACTAAGTTTTAGTTCACCTTGCAGTTTAAAGTTTGATTGCATCATCATCATCATCATTATTATTATTATTATTTGCCTCTAGGGTTATTGCTGGGGCTCAGTGCCTGCACCATAAATCCATGGCTCCTGGAGGCCATTTTTCCCCCTTTTGTTGCCCTTGTTGTGGTTATTATTGTTGTTGTTGATGTCATTCATTGTTAGATAAGACAGAGAGAAATGGAGAGAGGAGGGGAAGACAGAGAGGGGGAGAGAAAGATAGACACCTGCAGACCTTGCTTAACAATTAGTGGAAAAGTCCTGACCCTTCCCAGACCCTTTGCCTCCCTACCATATATGGTATACACACGTCACTTCGTCCTGCAACCCCTTATACACCCTGCTTTGATGTTCAATAAACCAACTGTTATCACACACAAGTCCCCGGGTCATCTCTTGTCACGGCACTGGCACTGGACACTGAGTTAGTCCCATAGGGTATCCCACCTGCCTGCATTAACCCTATATTAGCTGCATTTATCTTTCCAGATTGAATTGTGTCAACTTCTCAGACTGACTCACAGATTCCTTCTGCCATTTAATCAATCAACCCAATATGCTGTTGCCACTGAAAAGGCCATTTGAAAGGTAGACCCTCTGAGGAGAGAAATGGAAATTAAATTAACATATCTTAAATCACCATACCTTAATACAACACACCATGAGCCTGCTCCTGGGCAGGAGGGGGCTGATGGCTCCTGCATCACCACTCTTGTCAGGACAATGTAAGTATGCAGAGAAAGACAAGCAGATGAGTGGAGGGTTAGCGAGAGCATAGAATGGGGTGGATCAGTATCACCTTGAGTGCATTCAGGTCATCAGAGAAACTCACAAAGCAAAGCCCAGACATCACTGAATAGGACTGATCTTAAGTCCAAGACAAAGCTAAGGGGAGGATATAGAAACGAAAAAGGCTTCTGTTTGTTCCCACCCTGGCCTCTTGAAAACAGTTCCTCTCCTCAACAAAATATTTACATTAGGGTAAAGCGCACACATTGGACTCGCAAAAGGACTTGGTTTCAAGTCCCCAGTCCCCACCTGCAGGGGGGGAAAGCTTCACGAGTGATGAAGCAAGGCTGCAGGTGTCTCTCTGTCTCTCTCCCTACTCTCTTAATTTCAGTGTCACTTTGTATAACCATTATGCTACCTTCCTTGCCCTTACAGTTTCCTTTAAAGATGCAATCAGGTGGTAGCCCAGCTGGTTAAGCGCAGGTGGCGCAAAGCGCAAGGACAGGCATAAGGATCTCTGTTCGAGCCCCTGACTCCCCACCTGCAGGGGAGTTAGTTGGTTAAAGGAAAGAGGAAGCAAGGTTATCAGTAACCAGCCACCAGAAGGGGGTCCTAAGGGCAGAGAGAAGATAGATCGGATATGAGCAAAGGAATGGAATGGGTGGGGAAGTAGGGAGGGGACTTTCAGACAGAACAATGATTATGTAGCTAATAAAGGAGTGGGCTACTGTGAGGCAGGGAGCTGATAGATGGGGAAGGTCCTGGAGGCAGTGTCCTTCCTTGCTCAACCTCTTGGTAGAGAGAGACTGATAGGATTGGTCATGCCCCTCAGGCACCCATCTTTCAATGGGGGGCCCCACCAAGCTCTACCGAATCCTCACAATTCCCTACACCCATTCCTATCAATTTCTCTCTGTCCTGTCAAATAAAACAAATCGACACACACACACACACACACACACACACACACACACAACACACACACACACACACACACACGGGGGGGGGGGGGAGAAAAAGAGAAAAAAAAAACTGAAAAAAGATGGCCACTGGAAGCAGTGGAGTCATAGTGGTGGCACCAAGTTCCAGCGATAACCCTGGTGGCAATAAAAACAAAGACAAACAAACAAAGAAGAAACATCAGAAAAGAATAACTGTGTTTCACATGCCATAGGAGAGAGTGTTGAGGGCATAGTGTGGGATTTGCATATGTGAGGCCCTGCATTTTATCCCTGGTACCACATGGGACTGGGTCATTTTTTAATGTTTTGAATTTGTTTCTTGAACAGCAATAGAATCGTTTCCACCTTAGTAAATGTATGAGGACAACACTTTTTTCTTGCTGGGGTTTCACCTCTCCAGTCTAGCTTTTTCAGAGAGAGACACAGTGAGAAAGACACCACAGCACGGAAGCTTCCTCTAGCATGGCAGGGGCTAGGCTTGAAATTGGGTCATAGTAAAACAGATGCCCTAACTAGGTGAACGATCTTGCCAGCCAGAGACCAGACTGTTGCAGAAGCTCACTTTCCTCCTGTCCTGACCATCAGCCCCTTGCTGTTTAGTGATGAAATGGAAAGCCATGTTGCTTACTGAATGAGGGCTTTCCAAAATGTACCCAGATTGTAAGACATCTAAGGATCTGTCCCATCTAAATTCCACTCTTTCCTCCTCAAGCTTCATTTGCTCGGCAGCAATCAATCATTCCTTCGCTGCAATTTGTCTTTGTCCTAGAAATGCATACAATTGTTTTACGTAGAGACGACCCAAACTGCCCCTGCGGCTCCAGACAGACTATGACCCACATAGTCAACGACTGCCACCTCTCCAGATTCAAAGGAGGTCTGGAAACTTTACATCAGGCTCAACCTGACGCTGTTGACTGGCTACGGAAGAAGGGCAAACGCTAGAAGAAGAACGTAGTTTTCACATTGAACTCACGAGCACAAAATTTTACAGGGAATACCATGTTAACAGACAGCCTAAACAGAAGCTTTGCTTGGCCCAAAAAACAGCACTACAGAGTTTGACCTTCCAAGAGCCAGAATGAACACAAAGCAAAGGTCACCTGGAGTCCACAATCTGGAAACCTTATCTGGCGCTCAATACTTATCTTTAGTTAGCTGCTACAAGCATCACAAACCACAGTGTCTTTCAGTTTACTCCTCTTCCTCCTCCTTTTCCTTCTCCTCTTCCTTCTTTTTCATCCTCAGATTAGATGGTCCTCCTCCCAAGCCCAGGGCCTTCACATATGACATTGTCCTTTCAGGAAAAGTTGTTCTCCAATCTATGTCTAGTTAACTCATATGGGTGTTTCTGCTCTCAGCTCAGATTTGAATGTTTTACCTTCAAATTCAGGCCTGGTCAGCCTTGCTGGTAATGCATGTATGGCAGTGGGAAAGACTCTAGATTGGGGGTGGGGAATGTTCTGCAGATACCTATCACTCAGAGATGAGAGACTGTATCCATGTGTCAATAACCATAGTGTAAACCATTAAACCCCCAGTTAATAAAGAAAGAAAAAAGGAGACAGGGAGGGAGGGGATAGAGAGAGCATTCCTCTTCTGGATGGAAATGTTATTATTTTTTTAAATGCTACAAAGATTTATATAAATATGTATCTCTAGTAGGAGGTTATAAACTCCCAGAAAGAATAAGCTATATCCATTTTGACTCAGTGTTGTAGCTTACAATCAAGAACAATGACTAGAGAATCTCAGGAAGATTTTATGGGGGAAATGAACGCATAAATTTGAGACACACAGCCTAACAGGCAAGTTTCCATATATTCACAATAGTCAATATTTCTATTGAATATCCAGGGCGAGTGAGTTTAGCGTTTGTCACGGTTTAACCCATTTAAGCCTCCCCCCACTTTTTCTTTTGCCTCCAGGGTTATTGCTGGGGCTCAGTGCCTGCGCTACAAATCCACTGTTCCTGAAGGCTATCTTTTCCCTTTTGTTGCCCTTCTTGTTGTTATTATTATTATTATTGTCATTGCTGTTGTTGTTGGATAGGATAGAGAGAAATTGAGAGAGGAGGGTGAAGAGGCCAGAGAAAAGGTATGACCTCAGCTCCACCCTGGGTTAATGAACCCAACCAGAGATAAGCAGAAAATTCCCCGAATATTTAGAAAGGAGAAGAGCCTCTGACCTGAAACCAACTGTTCCGCGTAAACATCCCCACCTATACCCACCCTGTGCTAACTATAAAAAGCCGAGAAGAGGGAGTCAGGTGGTAGCACAGCGGGTTAAGTGCAGGTGGCAGGAAGCAGAAGCACAAGGACCAGCATAAGGATCCCAGTTTTAGCCCCTGGCTCCCCACCTGCAGGGGAGTCGCTTCCCAGGCGGTGAAGCAGGTCTGCAGGTGTCTGTCTTTCTCTCCCCCTCTCTGTCTTCCCCTCCTCTCTCCATTTCTCTCTGTCCTATCCTACAACGATGACATCAATAACAACAACAATAGTAACTACAACAATAAAAAAATAAGAGCAACAAAAGGGAATAAATAAATAAATAAATATTAAAAAAAGAAAAGCAAGTAGGAAAAAAAGCTTAGAAGTCTAAGGAGAGAAACAGGAAAGACGTAAGAATATATAAGTTCAGTTGAAAGAGCTATATAGGGAAAGGAAAAAAAAAAAGGAAACAAGCCCAATGTCTCCAACAGGACCTGCCAGAGTCAGAGTTAAAGATTTCTCAATTCTAGTTAATTTTCTTTTTTAAAGTTTTTTTAAAATTATTTTTATGTGTTTATTGGATAGAGATGGCCAGAAATTGAGAGGGTAGGGGGTGATAGAAAGGGAGAGAGACAGAGAGGCAACTGCAACACAGCTTCACCACCCACAAAACTTTCCCCCTGCAGATAGAGACCAGGGGACTCGAACCCAGGTCCTTGAGCTTTGTAATATGTGCGCACAACCTGGTGCGCCAGCCACCACCTGGCCCCTCACTTTTTATTCACTGATTCACAACAGTCTGAGATGCACAAGGGGATGAAAGAAAACGGATGAATGAAGATAAAACACCCACACCAGTACCCGACTCCTAAAATCATAGTGAAAATCAAATGAGCGCGCGGATTATGTAAAATGCTTCACACCATGCCCACGACATGAATCTGAAGTCTACGCTTTGCCTGTTTCACATGATGGCGATGAAGAACACTTAGGTTTTTCTTTTTTAAAAGATTTATTTATTCACGAGAGCGAAAAATCGTAGGAGGGAGTCAGGCAGTGGTGCACCTGGTTAAGCACTGACATTACAATGCACAAGGACCCAGGTTCAAGCCCTGGGTCCCCACATGCAGAGAGAAAGCTTTGCCTGTGGTGAAGCAACGCTGTAGACATCTCTCCGTCTTTCTCCCTCTCTATCTGGCTCTCTCCCCTCTCCATTTCCCTAACTCTATCCAATGATGAATAAACAAACAAACAAAAGTATTAAGAAAAAAGAACTAGGAAGAGAGAACCAGAACACCACTCTGGCACATTCTATGCCAAGGATCGACCTATGGATCTCATGTTGGAGAGTCTAGCGTTTTCTCCACTGTGCTGGCAGCATCCCAGGACACAGTGTTTACTGTTGTGCATGATGTGTGGAAGGTGGTACATGGCTGAATCCATACTTTCTGAAGCATATTTATCTTATGATTTTATTGCTAATGTTCCTCTCTCTGATACCATCTGTTCACACTACAAGCGTGACTATTTGAGGAGTTTATACGTGTCAATATCCTAAAGAAAAAAAAAAAAACTCTGTCTCCACAGAACCAGTTGGCACAGGTCTTTATCATCTCAAAATGTGTTAAGGATGGGCCGTGCATACTCTGTTTTCTCCACTCCCGCGTCCTTTCTTTGGTGTGTTTAATACCAATGCTAGGGAATGGCAGCCAGTCTAAGACAAGCACCAGTTGAGTTGATATCCCTAAAGTTTGGTGATCGTGCATTGATTTGCTCTGTACAGTGGTGGGGACATACCAACGTGGGGCCTAGTGGTGGCACACCCAGCTAAGCACAGGGACCTTCACACAGATGCAGATGCTAACCCTGAGCTCTCCACCCTGCAGAGGGGACTCTTCAGAAGCTGTAAAGCAGATTTGCAGGTATCTGTCTCAATTTCTCTCTGTCCTATCCAATAAAATGGGGGGAAAAAAAGGCCACCAGGAGCAGTGGATTCATAGTGCTGGCACAGAGCCTCAGGGATAACCCTGGAAGCACAAAAAAAAAAAAAAAAAAGGAAGAAAAGTGTTGTTGTGCATGGGCCACAGAGAAGAGAGGGGGGGGGGTCCGGAGCGAAGAGGGAACACAAATCTTTATTTGCGCTGGCACCTCAGAGTTGGGTGCTAGAGAGGCAGGTTGGGCCACGTGGAGGTAGCGAAAATGGCCGCCTCACGCAGTAACCTTTCCTGCGTCTGAACACTGGAGTGAAGCGCTGGCAAGAGAGCAAGGCGCGGAAAAGAAGGACTTTTATAGGAGCAGCTTTCATGAGAATGGGAAGGGGGAGGAGTAACCATAGCACTCCAGGATAGGATGATAACTTTCATGAGAATGGGAAGGGGGAGGAATAACCACAGCACTCCAGGATAGGATAATGACTCTCGTGAGAATGGGAGGGGGGAGGAGTAACCAAAGCACTCCAAATGTCGCGGGGAGATAGACAATGTCCTGAGGGCACAACATGGCGGAACAGGCACTCTGAGAATGTCCCAACTCTTGCGGGAACTAGCAGTAGCCTGAGGGGACAACATGGCAGATGTGACTGCATCTGCACAATTTCCCAGCAGAAAAGAAACTTACTAGTGTTCTCCAAGCTACTGACCCCCTGGAGTTGTCCTGTAAACATGCACATACATATTTGGTAAGTCAGCCTAAGAACCTGGAACTCAGCATTTCTAGCGAGTTTCCAGGTGGTAAAGTTGTGTTTGGGTCCTGAATTCTAGGGAATATTTACAAGATCTGAAGGATACTTAAAGATGTTGTATTCAATAAAAGTGCAGATTTAGGGGCCCGGGTGGTCAAGCACCCGGTTCAATGCACACATTACAGTGTGCAAGGACCCAGGGCTCAAGCCTCAGTCCCCACCTGCTGGGGGAAAGCTTCATAGTGGTGAAGCAGGGCTTCAGGTGTCTATCTTTTTCCTCTATCTTCCCCCTTCTCCCTCCATTTTTCTCTGCCTCTATCCAGCAAATAAAGAAAGAAAGAAAATGCTTATTTTTATTAAATGTGTCTAGTAATTAATCTTACTGAGCATTTTATCATTTAATAGTATTCTTGCCACATTTCAAAGCCATGTTAATAATCCAGTTAAAAGGAAATACATAAACATAAATTCCTATCTAATGCAATAGTTGTCTGTTTCTAGAGATGTGTACACACATACACATGCAACATCTCTAAATATCAAAATGTATTCTTTATTTTTAAACACATATCCTATATTTATTATTGGATAGAGACAGAGAGAAATTGAGAGGAGAGGGGGAGATAGAGAGGGAGAGAGACAAAGAGACACCTGCAGCCCTGCTTCATCACTGGTGAAGCTCTCCCCCCTGCAGGTGGGGATCAGGGGTTTGACCCTGGATCTGTGCACACTGTAATGTGTGTGCTTAACCAAGTGTGCCATTGCCTGGCTCCCCAAATTTATTCTTTACTTACCAAAATTATGCTTTCATTTATAGTTTCTTCCCTGGAAACTACAGAAGTGACAGCTGACTGTAAATACAAGCACCATAGAAAATGCTTTGTTGGCAGGAATATATTTCAGATCACTGGATCCTGTAATCAAATCAAATGTTGTCCTTTAAAAGTAGATATCATTGTGTTTTAGTCTGTGGTACATACATAATTTACTAATTTTTTTTCTTCTCTCTCCTTTTTGGTACTAGTCACCATCCAAGATTACAAATATTTTATTAGGTAGAATTTCCGGTAACTAGAGTCCAGAAGTCAACTTAATGTTAAAGACAAGTCCTGCTTCTTTTCAAAAGTGATGAGTGCAAAACCTTCTAAAAAGTCAAAGTGTTCTTCCCTTTATGCAGCATCTCAAAGGTGTTCTTCATATTTTAAAAAGTACTGGGTAGTTCAGGACAGGGTCATTAAAGGATAGAACGGGTTTTGTATTTGTTTCATTTTACTTCCTGTTCTTCAATGTTCTATGTATCTCCAAATCTGAAAAGAGCATTTTTAAAAAATTTTTATTTATAAGAAAGAAACATTGACAAAACCATAGGATAAGAGGGGTACAACTTCCCACAGTTCTCACCACCAGAACTCTGTATTCCATCCCCACCCCTGATAGCTTTCCTATTCTTTAACCCTCTTGGAGTATAGAGAGCATTTTTTAAAAAATATTTTTATTTATTTTTTGCGTAGAGACAGCCAGAAATCGAGAGGGAAGGGGGAGGTAGAGAGGGAGAGAGAGCGAGAGAGAGAAAGAGAGAGGCAGAGAGAGAGAAAGTGAGAGAGAGAAGCCAGAAATCTAGAGGGAAGGGGGAGGTAGAGAGGGAGGGACTGAGGAAGAGAGAGAGAGAGAGAGAGAGAGAGAGAGAGAGAGGGACCTGCAGCCCTGCTTCACCACTTGTGAAGCTTTCCCCCTACGGGTGGGGGACCTGAAGTCAGGTCCTTGTGCACTGTAACATGTGCGCTCAACCAGGCGTGCCACTGCCCAGCCTGGTAGAATGGGTTTAAAACTATAGAAGTGGGCAGGGAAATTAAACTAGGAGAGCACAAGCCTTGCATGTCTGATGCTCCTGGTTTGATCTTAGGAGCCATACATATTGGATTGCTGCTCTGCCTCCCCCACCACCACCACCCCCAGGTGAACCTATCTCACGTGTAATAAGTAAGATAAATCTTAAAAAATAAACTATGGGAGTTGATGGTAAATGGGGCAAGTGTCCCCACAGGGCCCCACAGGGCTCAGGATAAACTTTGGCTCGTTTGTTGAGTTTCTCTCCAAAAATGAAGGAAGAAGTGGGGGTGCGGGCAGTGGCACACCCTGGCTAAGGGCACATTGTACTTAGCGCAAGGACCCGCACAAGGATGCTTACAGGGGGATGCTTCATGAGCAGTAAAGCTGGTCTGCAGGCATCTCTGTTTCTGTCTCCCTCTCTCTCTCCCCCTCCTCTCTCAGTTTCTCTCTTTTCTACCTAATTAAATGGGAAAATAAAATGGCCACCAGGAACAGTGTGTTCATAATGACACCACTGAGTCCCAGCAATAACCCTGAAGGCCAAAAAAAAGGAGGAAAGGAGAAACACTGAGAATAATGAGCCTTTCACAGTGGAAACCTGTTCAGAAAAATCCAGCCG